>NC_063206.1:22902175-22932175 GCF_017589495.1 Alosa alosa | reverse complement strand
ACTGGTATTTTTCACACATGCAAACACACTCAATACACAACAGATATATAAGCACACACACTCACATAAACAAACATTTAGTCACAGTCTGATTCTCCTTTATTGCAGTGGCCCTGGGTAGGTATTTCTGCTAACTCCTTAATTTGTAGATATCTTAATACTAACTTTCATGTGTGTGTATATCTCCATGCTAACTCCGCCAATAGATATCTTTATGATAACTCCTGTGTGTGTTAATATTCCCATGCCAATTCATCTGTGTGTTGATATTTCTATGCTAGCTCCTCAATGCGTCTATGCAAACTCCTCTGTGTGTAGATATTCCAATGCTAATTTTGTGTGTGTGTGTGTGTGTGTGTGTGTGTGTGTGTGTGTGTTAATGTATGAAATACATTAAATAGAATAATGGCTGCTATTGAACTGGGCCAGATCTGATTTCAGTCTTACCCTGAATCAGCTGCTGTCTCTCTCTCATTCTTTGTGTGTGTGTGAGTGTGTGTGTGTGTGTGTGTGTGTGTGTGTGTGTGTGTGTGTGTGTGTGTATGAGTGTTTCCTCTCTAATTCCCTAGAAAATGTGTAAAACCGACTTAATTCCCTCGGCCTCAAATTCCTTCCTCACTCATGAACCTGCCTATGAAACTCCTTGCGTGCGCACACACACATACAGTAAACACACAAACACACTCTATCAATGTCCAGACTCACACACACACACACACACACACACACACACACACACACACACACACACACACACATACAGACACAGACCAGCTGAGTTATTTCATTTTTCCCTAAAACAAACTCCCCCAGTCCCCCAGGTGCTGATGTGTACTCTGACTTTATGGAATCAAAACAACACCATAAATATTTTGTACCCATGAAAAGATATTCACATGTGTAATAGAGTTTTGCAGCTGTATAAAACAATCTGTACTTGTGCACGGAAACTTTGTACTTGTTCTTGAAATATTTTATGAAATATTTTGTGCATGTGCGAAAACAAATTATCTTCGAAGATATGATTTGCACATGTGTAGAACGGTGACTTATCCATTAACAGATTCCTTAGGGTTGCTCCCTCTATGGCTGTGTGTGTGTGTGTGTGTGTGCCTGATTTTGATGTCAAGGTGTGTGGCTGTGTGTGTGTGTGTGTGTCATGTGGTGTGTGAGTGTTCCTAAGTTCCTATATGCCATAGGTTTTCATTGTATAACTGCCTATGGGTTAACGTCTGTGTGTGTGTGTGTGTGTGTGTGTGTGTGTGTGTGTGTGTGTGTGTGTGTGTGTGTGTGTGTGTGAGTGATTTTAGTGCTCTGTGGAGTTGGTGTAGAGACCCTCAGACAGGGAGAGTATCACAGCCTAGCCGTTTACCTGCTGTAAGTACCCTGCCACAGACACACCCTCACACACACACACACACACACACACACACACACACACACACACACACACACACACACACACACACACACTGTTATCCCTGTTATCATCTCTTTGTCCTCTGGAGGGCCTGAGGAGTGGACAGTAAGAGACACATGTGGAATGGGCAATCGGTTGATGAGAGAGTGAGACAGGGAGGGGAGACGGAAGGAGTAGGTGAGACATAGTGAGAAAGAGAGAAGAGAAGAAGGAGGAACTGGAGATCAGTGACAGAGATTTCTACCATTGTGTTCAGAAACAACCCCATCTGAATTCAAAATGAAGGTATAAAGTGTAACTGCTAGCGTTCGCCCATTGACTCCCATTGTGTGATGTTAGCATGCTTTCCCCAACGTGGGGGGCGGTAACCTTTCCGGACCTTTCTACCAACTGTATCTATAGGTAGCCTACCGGTATATGTTATTTTATTAATAGAAAGCATCTTTTCTACGTTCTGTTTATGTTTATGTAGCCTATAGGACATTTTCAATTATTGGAAGAGGGGAAATAATTTGGCGGACCCCCTGCAGTACCTCCGGAGACCCCCTAGGGACCGAAGACCCCCGTTTGAATATCACTGCTCTATCGTAATGCTTGTTTTTACCAAACTTTTAAACAACCAGATATCCAAATAATAACAAAGAATCTTTCCATCTTTGAACTTAATTTTAAAACAGAGAGATAGAGGGAGACAGAGAGAGATAGGATAGAGTGACAGAGAGAGGAGAAAGAGAGAGTAGAGGGAGAGGAAGAGAGAGAGAGAGAGAAAGGGAATCTGGGAGGGAAGCTGTTTAGTTCTGAGACAAGGCTTGGCTGAGAGGCAGTTGCTGTGAAACAGAACAGTACATGTGTGTGTTAATGGTGAGTTATCCTTTCCCTCAGCATGTGTATAAACACACACACACACACACACACACACACACACACACACACACACACACACACACACACACACACACACACACACACACACACACACACACACACACACAGTACACACACACATACACACACACACACACACACACACACACACACACTCACTCACATGCACACATACTCACACACACATAGGCACACACTCACACACACATTCACACATACAGTAGTACACGCAAACAGACACATAGTGCACACACCCCACCCACACACATTTAAGAGGTTGATAGCAGCTCTGATGTGTGTCCTGCCCAGGGTGTGCTCTGGGGGAATGATGGCGTTTGAGATGGCCTTCTTCATCGACGCCCTACTGGAAGCATGTCTCCCGTAAGAGCACTCAGCCACTCATCTCTCACCTGAACACAAGTATTTCACCAGCTGGACACTAACCTCTCACCTGAGCACACCTCGCACTTGAACGCCGTTTAACCACAAGCAGGTCCCATACCACACAGCCACTTGTCTCTCACCTGAACACACACCTATCTGACCATAAACACATATTACGGTCACACCTTTCTTATATTAGCATAAGCAGGTCCCATATCACGCAGACCCAGACCTTTTGTGCATTAAGAAACACATTCATAAGAGTTTATATGCTCTCTGTACTGCCTTGATATATGAAATATTCAATCTTCCTGCTCCTCCTCATGACTTTGTATGCCTCTCTTCTCTTTTCTCTGCTGTTCTACTCTCTTTCCTCTATCCTGACTTCCTCTTCCTAATCCCCTCCTCTCCTCCTCTCATATCTCCCTTCCCTACACCCCTCTCTCATCTCCTCTGTGTTTGTCTCCTGTCTTCTCCTCTCTCGTCTCCTTTCCTACATTCTCTCTTCTCTCCCATCTGCTCTCCTCTCATCACCTGTCCTCTCCTCCCCTACTGTACCTTCTATCCTCTTTTCTCTTCTCCTCTCTCCCACCTTCTGTCCTTACCTCTATCTTATTATCCTCTCTGCCTCCTTTGCACCATCACTCTATTTTCTCCTGTCTTCTCCTCTCTTCTTTCCTCTCCTCTCTCTCCCTCCTCTCCTCAGATGTCCTCCAGGCTGGAAGGTGTTTGTGTTGTGGAAGAAGATGGCCCGAGTTGGAGGTTTTCAGAAGTTTCTCTACTACACCATGATGTCTGTGGTGTGTTTCCTGCACCCTGTGCTACTCTGGCACGTCATCATACCAGGTCTGGGTTCTCCAGCATGTTCTGGATCTGGGTTCTCCAGCATGTTCCACATTTCAAATTCAAAGTTGCATTGCAGTGTTAGCATGACTGTATGGGAACAGTGTTGCCAAAGCTATTGTTGATAGTAACATACAATAACACATAATAAGACCATTAAAGTTCCTCTGTCTGTTCTCCAGCATGTTCCTTTGTCTGGGTTCTTCAGCATGTTTGTTCCTCTGTCTGAGTTATCCAGTGTTCCTCTAGCTGGGTTGTCCAGAATGTTCATCTGGCTGAGTTCTTGAGTCTGTTCCTCTAGCTGGGTTCTTGAGTGGATTCCTCTAGCTAGATTCTCCAGAATGTTCCTGTGGCTGGGTTCTTGAGTGTGCTTCTCTGTTTATGCTCTTAAAGGTGTGTTCCTCTGTCAGTAAGATGACGGTACTCAGCGGTACACGTTCTGGAGGCCAATGTGGGATCTAGGTTTCTACATCCATGCTTAACCCTAAATGACATACTTTCTTTTCACTCACAGCACATATTTATGCCATCTTTAAGAATACTACTTATAAAACAATATGGTTATACATGTATTTTCTTTTTAAGTAAATAAGATACATCGTTTGCTGTTAATGTTAGGCTAAATTCGCCTTTCATGTTTTGTCATATAATATCTTTAAACTGCTAAAAAATGTGTGTGTGTGTGTGTTTTCATGTCCTCCTCACTGGCAGGCACCATGCTGTTGGTCACTGGCTTCCTAAACTTCATCCTGAGCAAACGAAAGAAAACAGAGCCTCCGAAATTGGAGTCACGCGATGCCTACCGTGACCCCTCCCTTGCGGACGTGCAAGTGACTGAAGGAGGTGCCACTGAACACACCTTCTCCTTCTTCCACGTCATCACCGGGGGGCACCCCTCCTCCCTTGCTTTCCTACCCAGCAATAGTCGTCTCCAGTCACCCCATGATGTCAGCGCAGGTCTCCAGGGATGTGCACAACCCCCAAGACAGAAAAGGCGTTCGGGGAAGGGGCAGGGCTGTTTTGGGGGACCCTCTGAGAACAGCTCTCAGGAAACTGAGATGGAGGAGTACCCCTACATGGACTCAGAGGAGACCACCTCTGACAAAGCGCCCATGATTCCCCCATAGACTCTGGACTAGTTTGTATTGCCCCTCCACATACCCCAACTCTAGATTCTACTGCCCCTCCGCATACCCTGTCAGTAGATTCTACAGCCCTTCCACATACCTCACCTCTAGATTCTACTGCATACTTAGAGCAGGGAGAATAGCACTCTCATCCATAGAGCAGGGAGAGTAGCATACTCATTCATAGAGTAGGCAAAATGGGAAGGTGTAGATGAAACATACCCAGATACACTATATTGGCAAAAGTATTGGGTCACCTGCCTTGACTCACATATGAACTTAAGTGACATCCCATTCTTAATCCATAGGGTTTAATATGACGGTCCACCCTTTGCAGCTATAGCAGCTTCAACTTTTTTGGGAAGGCTTTCTACAAGGTTTAGGAGTGTGTTTATGGGAATTTTTGACCATTCTTCCAGAGGTCACACACTGATGTTGGACGAGAAGGCCTGGCTCTTGGTCTCCGTTCTAATTCATCCCAATGGTGTTCTATAGGGTTGAGGTCAGGATTTTGTGCAGGCCAGTCATGTTTATCCACACCAAACTCTGCCTTCCATGTTTTTATGGACATTGCTTTGTGCACTGGTGCACAGTCTTGCTGGAACAGGAAGGGGCCATCCCCAAACTGTTCCCAAAAAGTTGGGAGCATGGAATTGTCCAAGATCTCTTGGTATGCTGAAGCATATAGAGTTCCTTTCACTGAAACTAACGGGCCAAGCCCAGCTCCTGAAAAACAACCCCGGACCAAACTTTAAACTTGGCACAATGCAGTCAAGTACGAGAGTTTGGTGTGGATGAATTTGAGTAAAGGCAGGTGACCCAATACTTTTGGCAATATAGTGTACATACTCACTTACAGACATCAGGAGGGGGTACATGCATGCAGTATAGTCATGTGCTCACAACATAAAGGCAGAAGGTAGGCCATTCTATACTATTTTAAGCTCTGGAATTCCCTTCCCCATCACATCCAGCAGTGAATACATTCCTGAACTCAAACCTGCTAAATATACCCTTCTCTTCAGACTGGCATATTCATTGTGACATGGTTACTTATTGAATTAATTAGTTGATACAATGAGTATTTTGTAATTTAGTGTTTCATGAATTGTATTTGTGTTTCTATTGGATTTGTATGTTTGTGACAAAGCCACCTAGGATGTCATGAAAGGCACTTTTAAATAAAATGTAATTATTATTAATGTTATTATTATTGTTATTGAATAATCTAATCTCAGTCAGTATACTCATAGGGATGTGGTACACAAGAGGTATACAGCATTGTGTGTAGATCAGCAAGTACATTAGTGACAGGCACTCTTTTACAAATATTAAATGCGGTGTTCCAGTTGTCTCATAAAACGACTAGTCATTTGGAATGATGTCACATCTACAGTATGTGAAAACGCAAGCTGGTTGAATTCGGCTTGTTAACAAGTCGTAAAACAAAAGTGTCTGCTAAATTACATAAACATAAAATGCTACCGCAATTGATATAGTAATACCAGTTTGTAACAAAGACTTAGTATGTTATACAAACAAATGTGGTACAACATAGCATTTGTACAATTGATTTAATGGCACACAAATGGGACAAAACCGCTAATGAACAGTGTACTGTATGTCTACAGCACTCATTTACTGTTAATGGGTCATCTTGAATTTAATTCAAACTCGGGGATTCAAACAAGCTGACGAGTCGGGATATGACTTCCGGGGGTGATCCATTTGCAACTTCCTGTTAGTAACTCGGGGAAACAATCCGTCTCGGGAGAACAAATGAAATGCAGCACTACCCTCCTGGGAGTAAAGATGTTAAACTGTTGCTCTGATTTATCTTGACCCATTCTGGAGTCAACAGCTGGGCCTGAATATAGTCCAAACAGTAAAGCTAAACTGGTGTGTGTTTGTGTGTGTGTGTGTGTGTGTGTGTGTGTGTGTGTGTATAACACTGACCCTAATATCTAAACCAGGAAATCTCATGAAGTCTCACAAATCTGATTCAGTTACAGGTTCTTAAACCATTCACTGCAGTTCACTAATAAAGATGGAGACAGAAGGACAACTAAACCTTACTTTTCCAGCACAGATAGTGTGTGTCTGAGGAGGCTGGGACAGGTTGGACACCACGGCAACAGTTTCTCTGGAGATCCTCAGGAGAATTCTCCTGGTAGCATCACTCCAGAGACTAGTACCACAGTGGAAAGTCCTTACAATAAAAATAACAACATATACTCACGTACACACTCACAAACATGAAAAACTCACACACATGATACACATGTATCTTCAGTGTTTGTGTGTCTTGTGTGCACACACAGCTTTTGACAGTGTATTTTCAGTGCTTTTGTTTGTGAACATTTTTCAGTGAGCGTGTATACTGCTGACCCAGATGGGCTGGACATGAGGGCCTCAGGGGTCTGATCACAGACCTTCCAAGTCAGATGTGCTCTTTGTATTCTGTTACTGGTCCATTTGTTTGTGTGTGTATGTGTGTGAGTGTGTTTGTGTGTGTGTGCGTGTATTATGCTGGAGAGTACAAGGTTGTTAGCAACAGACTCTCTGTATTGGTGAACTGGGGTGTAAAAACTCGCCGATCTCTGCCAACACGCTCAACTGGCCGGCTACACACACACACACACATACTCACACTCACACAATGTGCAGGTCACCATCAGACCGGCAAACATGTGATGATTCCATCATGAGTGGCTGTAGGAACTTTTCTGGAGATCGACTGACCAGTCCCCATCAGGAAGTCTCGGATGTATGTGTCGGATTTATATTCCACAGGGGAAGTGCCCTGGACACTCCAGTAAGACCAACTTCCTCTGCTAGCTGATCAGGTTCCCCATATCCCTCCCTCACATTTTCCTAAAGCACATTCTCATCTCAGGCAGCAAAACAGGAAGCAACTACCCAGTAAGCAGACATTGTGAATCATGTCTCATTCATTTGTCACCATGGATGAATAGCCTCTCGGGATTTAAAATAACCGGCAGCGCCGAGTGGTTGTTTTGCTCTCGCGCTACAGCTAGGTGTTAATTGGTGGACGGTCCGATGCATACCCTTTTCTGCATGGCATATAGCCTCTACCTAAACGTCTGATGAAGCGGTCCTCCTGTCCGTTTCCCAGGGCAACCACTGACAGAAATCGCCCCGCCTTCATTTTCATGTGTTCCCCCTATTATCAGTCGGTGTGGGGATTGGTTACCAAAGACGTCGGTCCATGTGCCTCTCCATCCACGGCGGCGTCTCAGAAAACAAGAAGGGTCATGCGTTAGGGGTGTGGAGATCGATAACGCCCCGGAGCGATAGCAGAACAAGGGGACATGCTCCCTTTACTGGACTAAAATCTGTCAGCTGCACTAACATGGTGCAGAATATATAAGTGCTCTTGTAAATATCAGAGAAAACATCCTTCCAAAGACTTCTGCAAACCAACCGCTCTGCTGGTAAGCCTCATTTAAAAGCCGACACATTGGATGCTTGGGTTGTTTTGAGGTATTCAGGTGGGTTGTGTGTGACTGCATGTGAAGGTCCATATGGAAGGCACGCAGATCCTTAACTGTAGCCGGCAAGGCTACTGTTAGTTAGTGCCCTGACAGTTTTGTTTATTTATCTGAAACAAAAGGGATTTAGCTGTGTCCTCTTCAAATTCATAGATCCCGAAGATAACGTGACAACTTTTCTTTAAAGAAACTAGCTCGATTAAAAAGCCTTTCGTTTGGATTTGTGAAGAGGGAGAAGTGTCTTGCCTTATTTCTTGCGTTTTACCGTGGGTCGTAAATCACGCCGCTGCCTCTATAATGAAGTGCATTTACTGGTATTATATACTCACCGTCGACACTTGACAGCACTGTTATTTCCCGGGATAAAGGCGCAGACAGCGCAATTAAGGGAAAAACGGACGAAGCTCTCTCATCGAAACGTAGTGTGTTGCTTTAGGTGGACGACTTAAATAATTTATAACAAAGCAGAAGACAAGGATGGTGTCAGACCATTCAATATTAACATTCTTTCATTATTTATGAGACCAAGGCATATTGTTATGGGGATTTTTTTTTTTTTTTTTTATTACAAAGCAATACGAGTATATGAATATGAGCGAATGTGAGTAGGCACTATGCAACAGAGTATTACGGATTACAGTATTATAAAAGTTAAGTTAAAACGGTTAGTGAAGTGAACGGTTGATGGTTGATATTGTAGGCAGTCAGTTGAAGGACGACTTCGGTCTTGTTTGTGTAGCGCTGACGGGAAGTTAGTGTGCCTTGTTTTTTTTTGGCTTGGCTGGTCTCAGACATGCCCTCTTCCTGTCTCTGTTCTTCTTGAACCTTGAGAGGAGAGAAGAGCGGGGAAGAGAAAGATAGGAGAGGAAGCATTGCAGATTTGTTGTCCATCATAAGGAACATTACAGTTGGGTGGACATGGTCAACTTTTATGCATGAATTACAGATTTAGGGGAACAGTAATACACTGTCAGTCCATCATGTAACAGGTGGTGCATGTAGTGTGTGTGTGTGTGTGTGTGTGTGTGTGTGTGTGTGTGGATACATACTGCATGTGTTGCCTGAGTACAGTTATGTGATTATTTGCCTCATCTTAAGCTCCTCTAGATGGCACTATCTGTACCATCTGTACCTTAATCAGCAGCTCATCTGACTATGAGGAATGGCCACTTTGAATTTCAGCTACACACAGGAAAAGATGTTCAGTTCCCATGGTGAGGACTTCACACAGTGTCCGATGAACAATCAAGCCTATCTTACATAACTCTGCATGACGCAGGATACAGCAGCAATGCACAATTGGCTCGAGACACCCAGACTAGAGCATGTACTGCACCTATAGCCCAGTAGGGCTTTGGATACGACCATATAAACAGCTGATGGCAGGCACTACCTGCACCGGTTGTACCCGGGACCTGTCATTCCCTCCTTCATGGTACAACATGCGCTGCCAATAGCCAACAGCCATTACACACAACAACCTGATAGCTCAACCAAAGAACCCAAGCAGCAAGAGCAAGTAACCTTTACCAACACTATATGAAGAATGAGTTCTAAGACCAAGGCCTGTAAAATATTTCTGTTCAAAACCTGTCTTCATATTACTTTAAGCCCCTGAAATTACCTCAGTTTTACAGCCTGAAAATCACATTGTCTGGTAAGCAATTTTTGGCCATCAATATAATGAAAAGTATTTCATTCATAAGCAGTCCAAACTTTGTAGGGTGGAAAGCAAACATGTTCTCAGTATGACTGAACCATTAAAGGTTTATATGGCATTCTCAATGACTTTTGCATTGAGAAGTGTGACAGTAATGTTTTTTTCTCTATATACTATATTTCATTAATGTTGTACCAATATTTGAGCTCTCCACATATAATGGGCTTGAAGATTTGAAAGATTAAACAAGGGGAGGTTGTGTTTTTCTGTCATTTTCATAGGATTAAAATGGTATGTGGGGTGGCTAGTAGGCACTTGAAAATCTATGTGAAAGTAGCTATGGCAGGGGCGTAGCCAGAAATTATAATTAAGGTGTGCCTGTAAGATTTTAGGTGGCCTCAACAAAAATGAGGGGCGCAGAGATAATGCAGGTGGGACGCAAATGGAAATGTAAACACTATACTGTATAGCCTATCAGTGCTCTCAAAATTAACATAATTGCGTAATGACAATCAATGTTAAAATATGCTACTCGCAAGAATAATTCACTTTCAGAGGCTGCACCATGATTCATTTTAAAACTTAAATGTAGATCTAATTAGAAAATGAAAAACTCAGAATTCAGTGCCTATTTTAGAGATTATTGTAGGTCTACAAATCAACACATGAACTAGGCCTACTTTGTTTATTGATTAGCAAAGACTGTGTAACTGATTCGGCGAAGTAAGCTATTAATGCTTGGGAAAATATCCTTTGTATAAGTATAGTAAGTATATATACTCTTTAGTCCCCGTAAGGGAAATTTGTTCTCTGCATTTATCCCAATCTGTGAATTAGTGAAACACACTCAGCACACAGTGAACACACAGTGAGGTGTAGCACACACTAATCCCGGCGCAGTGAGCTCAGTGAGCAACAGCGGCGCTCAGGGATAGGGTTGCAAAATTCCGGGAATTTTCAAAGTTGGAAACTTTCCATGGGAATTAACGGGAATATATGGAAATTAACGGGAATAAATGAGAAATAATGGGAATAAACTGGGAATTTTTAATATGGCAAGTTAGTCTATAACAGGGAACTTAAATGTAGTGGACAAAACCCAATCTTGCAGCATAAGATTAGTTAAAACAACCTGATTTAATGCAATTTCAGTCAAATTTCTACCCTGCACATACGTCAAGCCCATGCACACAGCAATCAGCATAGGCTACTAGACATAAAGGAAACCTATGGTGTGTTCATGTGCATGGGGAAAATAAATTCCCAGTGAAAATGTCATCTCATGTGGGAATAACTGGTGTGAAACTGGGGGAAGTTTGCAAACAGAGTTGCCCAGTTATTGGCTTGTCGTCACTTTTGTCTTCATTCAAATGGGTGTACGTCATTTTGCATAAACTGTAATGGGACAATTAATCTGTCTGATTAAGATTGACAATTTATATATAACTTAAATAATCTATAAGGTTTGGTTAGGGTGGTATGTTGTGTCATTATATATATATATATATATATATATATATATATATATATATATATATATATTTTACCATTTTCTGGGATTTTAACTGAAGAGATTGATAGTCAGTTAATGTTCCAACCAATCGGATTTTGTTGTTGAGTGGCGTGGTTTATCTTGGGCAATTGGGCAATAATAGCTTAGCAGGCTAGTAAACTATAGGTAGAGAATGGGATTCCCGCTAGCATGGTAGCTAACTTTGTATGCTAAGCTAAGCGAAAATACGAACAAACAAATCATATTGCTTATTACGAAACAAAATGTTAATGTTTGTATATGAAACAGTATGAATTACCAAAAATTCCCAGTTAATTCCCGTAAATTCCCATAATTTCCTTTAATTCCATGAAAGTTTCCAATTTGGAATATTCCCAAAATTCCCCAGTTTAACTTCCCATGGAAAGTTTCCGGAAATTTTCCGCCCCTTTGCAACCCTACTCGGGGAGCAGTGAGGGGTTAGGTGCCTTGCTCAAGGGCACTTAGGAGTTCGAACCGGCAACCCTCCAGTTACAAGTCCGAAAGTGCTAACCAGTAGGCCACAGCTGCCCCAGCTCAGATCAGACATCAAGAATCTCGATCAGTGAGGAACAGGAGTTACCAGCACTTACTTTACTCTTAATTTGCTGAGCTCCCCAGTCATGGGCATTCCTTAAAAAACAAAATTCAACAGTGGTGATGGGGTTGATCTAGCTACAAAGCCTCTGACACCTATTTTCACTGGTCTTATGTGTGTTTTCTATCCTCGTTCGCTTGCTTCTTCTTTTCAAAGGCTTCCTCCATTGCATCTTCAAAGGGAATTGTTAACCCCATTAAACATACAATGCACTCAGACTCAGAATACAAAACTATGGAGTTAGATAGCTGCCTTAATTATGCAAGCGCATAAAGAATGAAATCGAGTGCAGATTTAGGAATCGAGAGCGTAAATACAGAAATGGAGCGGTGAAAAATAATCTTGTGGTGAATAAAACTGTTATCACAACCGTAACAATTATGATTGAGAGCACAGAAATGATGTTCGCATCGGGCCGCTCACCGGCTCTGTCTTCTGCTCGCTCTTGCTTTCAGAACTTTTACGCTGTGGGTGTAATTATTCCAACCGGAAACATGTCATGGATTAAGACCTGATTGTATCAGTGTGTGTGTGTGTGTGTGTGTGTGTGTGTGTGTTTATAGAGACATTGTTGTAGTTGGAGTGGTGATGTATCTCATCTTTAGATCCACAAGAGAGCAGTGTACCCCACTCAACAGCTTATTTGTTGTACTGGTGATATCACTATGAAAAACAGATGAACTTGAAAAAAGCCTTGAAAGACTGGTATTAGGTGTGTGTCTGATGGGTAGACTGATGGTATTGTGTATACAACCTTAGCATCAGTTTGACCTAAATTGTGATAAAACCCTCATCTACAAGTTAAAATGTACAAAGTTTTACATTTATTCACCCAAAAAAAATCATACTGCCATTATTCCCTTTATTGACCAAATCTGACTAATAACTAATCTGACACAATAACCAGTGAATCTCTAATGATAATGATAAAGAGTTGATAAACAGTTCTGGTGCCTGTTGATCAATCCCACAGTTGGAGGCCATTTTCTCTTATTCTTTAAGTCATAATTATTTCAATGTACAGTGCCTATAAAAAGTGTTCACCTCCTTGGATATTTCCACTTTTATTGCCTTTAATAAATTGAATCTTTGTCTATTTAATTTGGCCTTTTTTACAATCATTTACAAAAATCCCCTTTTTAACGTTAAAGTGAAAGCTACTTTTTACAAAGTAATATTAAATAATCAAAAATATATCATGCAAAATAAGCAAATACATACATTTTCACCCCCCTTGAAGTGACTGACCTAAATCAACAGCGGTCCAGCCAATTGGTGCTAATACAGTGGGCATTACTTCAAATTGGCCAGCTTCCCTCGAGGTCACACGACTTTAATTTGTATTTCTCCAGTGATGCTGCAATGACGCTGCAATAACCCAAACAACCGGCAGATGGCTCTTGTGAGCAGGGTGTCTCGTTAAAAGAAATATATAAGAAATAACATGTATAAATATGTGAGTGTACTGCTGACCCAGGGCTAGACATGAGGGCCTTGTATTCTGTTGCTGGTCCATTAGTCTGTGTGTGTGTGTGTGTGTGTGTGTGTTTGTGTGTGGTGGGGGGGTGTACATGTAGTGTTTGCTGAGGGTGTGTGTGTGTGTTACTCACTTTTTCCAGCATTTCTGAAGTCTTTTGCCCTGGTCAGAATCAGGGTTCAGACACACCTTCTGCTTCCCCTTCAGTGTGATTCTGTCAACAGGAACACAGTTCATGACACACACACACACTCTCTCTCTCTCTCTCTCTCTCTATCTATCTCTCTCTCTATGTCTCTCTTTCTCTCCCCATTTGTTATGGACACGTACAGGACACATTATTTGCAAACTGATAAACACACACACACACACACACACACACACACACACACACACACACACACACACACAGTGTTTCCTCTACGTTTATTTCAGCATGGCGGCCCGCCACGGTTTAATTAATACCGCCATGGTATCAGAATCAGGGCAGACGCACAATGTAGTTGCTGTTGCTTTTTAAATAATCCTGCCACCACTGTTAAAAAAAATCTAGCGGAAACACTGCACACACACACACACACACACACACACACACACGCACAAACACACACGCACACACTAGCTCATACACACTGTGCAGAGAGATAAACAAGTGGATGTGATTGGTAGGGTCATCGTGGAATTTGTAGTGTTTGTGATGATTGTCTTGCATGCAGCCAGCCAACTTTTCTTCGTTCCTCACTATGTGTTTGGTAAACATGTCAGCTTAGAATGTACAGCCTGCGGAACAACCAAGCAGAGCCTCCAGGATTCTCAGCCTTTCAAATACCTTCTTTGCTCAACCCTATCATTTTCATGTTCAGAAGTACAGCCTGTAACCCAAAGTCATCAAGATCTCAGACTCAAATTTGAAATGGGATCCTACAGGCTTGTACCTTAGCTTTTCAACATTTTGCTCTACACGTGGCCTTGCTGTTGCCGTGATAATGTGTATATCTGTGATATTTAATGTTGTTTGTGTTGAAGCATGAGTGTACAGGATCATTTCACAGGGCCGTGTGTGTATGTGTGTATGTGTGTGTTATATTAAATATCTGATTGTTTTTCTGCGTGTACTGGGTAATTTCACACCGCTGTGTGTGTTTATGTGTTTGTGTGTGTGTGTGTGTTGTAGCGGACCGCTCCATATTCTTTATAATAAAAATGTATTACTTTGGGCTTATCCAACCGGTTGCTTTAAGCGCCAATTAGGTTAGCGTCACGCCAGTCAGCTGGCGATAAAAGGCTGCTTAGCCTAACCTGCAAAAAAAAGCTAATTACAGGAGCTCTATGGAGAGGGTAGTTACCGAGGGCATGTGAGACATGGGCGGGAGCATTTTAAAACAGAACATTCACACTGGATAAGTTACATTGGATTCCTTGGATCGTACCCTTGTGGATTAATCCCTTTGAGGAATTACTATGAAGCAGTGCGGATCCTGAGCAAAATAGGACCGGCTCAAACTACTTTTGTTGTTACGCTGACGGAATGGATCGGCAGCATGGCAAGATGTTTTTCCCTTTCTCTTGTGGCGGTGTTGCGAAGATCCCTGGTTCAAGTCGTAGGCCTACTCTGCAGCTCCCCTGGCTAGTCTCCCGCTGGTAACTCAACACTCATCTCGAGTTCCGTTTCCCTTCCACCAGTATACAACTAATTCAACATATTCCACAACTCACTTTCCTTCAGTGACTCAGACTCTCTCATACTTTCCCTTTTTTTTTTAAATAGCATTTTTGTTTTTGATTGTATGGAGGGATATCGATTATTTAAGTTGTGTATGAATATTTTTTGGTTTAATTTAAACTATCACAATATATGATTTGAAACTTATAAAACGTGTTTTGTGTTTAATTTGTGTGATAGTTTAAGCTCTAACTTGTGACTACATTTGAATTGGCAGCAAATACTGCCTGGCACCCCAGAGACAATTGAATCTCTAAATTTAAAAATAAAAGATTCAGATTAGTCACGTTACAGTGTGTGTGTGTGTGTGTGTATATATGTGTGTGTGTGTGTGTGTGTGGTGAATTGTGGGTGCATTCACAGCCTTACATTCCTGACAACAATCAACAGTCAACTCACAGTGTGTGTGTGTATGTGTGTGCCGTTATCCTTTAATCTCGATTTTATCCGCACAATGTACATGTCCAAACATTCATAACAGCTACAAACACACATTTACACACACACACACACACACACAGAATAATGACAGGACTCACATAATGTGTATTCTGCAGAGAGGGTTGTCAGACACGATGCTCAGGTCAGAGATGTTTCTCCAGGGTACCAACATGACTTCCCGCACACACACACACCCATCCGGCACCGCTGTGGCCTGCACGCCTTGCTCTACACAGGAAAACAAACCAGTTTGCAGCAACACAGATAGATGATGTGGATTTGTGTGTGTTTGTATGTGTATGTGTGTGTGTGTGTTTGTGTGTGTCTGTGTGTGAATTAGTGTGTGTGTGTTTGTATGTGTATGTGTATGTGTGTGTGTGTGTGTTTGTGTGTGTCTGTGTGTGGATTAGTGTGTGTGTCTGTGTGTGTGTGTGTGGCTGTGTGTGTGTGTGGGTTTATTGTTTACCTGTCCATTGAGTCCAGTGACCTTGTAGAAGTAGCAGCAGCAGCACTGGCAGCACACTCTTGCGAGCCATGTCTGTCTGCAGTCAGAGTGCAAGAGAGTTCGTACATGTATGTGTGTATGTGTGTGTGTGTGTGTGTGTGTGTGTGTTTTGAGTGTGTCTAAGTGTATGTGTGTGCGTGTAGAGGGGTGTGTGTTAAACCTGAAAGTTCCCGCCTCTCACAGATTTTCTTATTGGACCGTTTCCAGAAGTCTACCTCATGGTTTAAGAGGAAGTCCATTGTTTGTGGCTGTGTGCAGGCATGTTGCACACAGGGGGCTTGAGCCCCTGAACTTTTTCTTCAAGAAGAAACAGTACCCATTTTTCTCGAGTGCTTAAATACACTGCATTCCAAATTATAATGCAAATTACATTTTTCTCAGATTTTCCTAAATAGTTGATGCAAATGACAGTCAGTATAAGTCATCAACTGTTAAGAGTATAATTTAAATTTTATTGAACAAACCAACCAATGATAACAGTATTTTTTTCAAAAATAAAAAACTCAAAATGCACTGTTCCAAATTATTATGCACAACAGAGTTTCAAGTATAAGTAAATATACTCTTTTGATCCCGTGAGGGAAATTTGGTCTCTGCATTTATCCCAATCCCGGCGCAGTGAGCTGCCTGCAACAACAGCGGTGCTCGGGGAGCAGTGAAGGGTGAGGTGCCTTGCTCAAGGGCACTGCAGCCGTGCCTACTGGTCGGGGTTCGAACTGGCAACCCTCCGGTTTTAAGTCCGAAGCGCTAACCAGTAGGCCACGGCTGCTCAGACATTTTATAGGTTGTAAAGAACTAAAAATGGCCATTTGTTGATTTTTGATCAAAAACATCTTAACAGACCAAGTTACATGTTAACATAGGAGCCCTTCATTGATATCACCTTCACAATTCTTGCATCCATTGAACTTGTGTTTCTGTTTTATGTTTGAGTTTCTGCTTTAATGTCTTTGCAGAATAGCCTCCCATAGCTGCCACAATGTCAGAATAGCCTCCCAGAGCTGCTGCTTGGATGTGAACTGCCTCCCACCCTCATAGATCTTTTGCTTGATGATGCTCCAAAGGTTCTCAGTAGGGTTGAGGTCAGGGGAAGATGGGGGCCACACCATGAGTTTCCCTCCTTTTATATGCCCATAGCAGAGGTATTCTTTGCAGCATGAGAGGATGCATTGTCATGCATAAAGATGATTTTGCTATGGAAGGCACGGTTCTTCTTTTTGTACCACGGGAGAAAGTGGTCAGTCAGAAACTCTACATACTTTGCCGAGGTCATTTTCACACCGTCAGGGACCCTAAAGGGGCCTACCAGCTCTCTCCCCATGATTCCTCACTCCGCCACCTCCTTGCTGACGTCTCAGCCTTGTTGGGACATGGTGGCCATTCACCAGCCGTCCATTACTCCATCCATCTGGACCATCTAGGGTGGCACGGCACTCATCCATAAACAAAACTGAAAATTAGTCTTCATGTATTCCTGAGCCCACTGCAACCATTTCTGCTTGTGAGTATTGTTTAGGGGTGGCCGAATAGGTTTATGCACACTTGCAAACTTATTGAGGATCCTACACTTTGAGGTTCGCAGGACTCCAGAGGCACCAGCGGCTTCAAATACTTGTTTGCTGCTTTGCAATGCCATTTTAGCAGCTGGGGCCCATTGCACAAAAGCAGAATTAAGACATCCAGAATAAGTTACTGAGCTGCGCTCAATGAATCCAAAACAAGAGCGCACAGGCTTAATTGGTTGCACAAAGACCAAGCCAGGATGAGCAGACACGGATTCATCAAGCCAGATGAAACCTATCCTGGATAAGTGCACGCTCACGGCTCCCTCAAATAGACCCCGCTACCGATCACAGATTCACTGATTCACCATGGCAACTAGAGCGGCTTCATTGCTTCTTCTACGTGTAAAGTAGTTAGCGATAGCCTTTTCACAACAGCAACAAACAGCAACACCTCTGTTTAGGAGAATATTGCAACTAGTGTCGCGAACACCGTGCGCAAAATGGTTACGGTGCTCCTGTGACGTCACATTGTTGCATGACGGGTCGGGAATGGCGAGTATGTAAAAGTTAATTAATGATCACAAATGTTTAAATAATGACAGTGTGTCTAGTTATATGTGATAACAATGTGTGGTGGGCAGTGGAATAAGTATTGGTTTCCGTTTGTGGTGACTGCTGATTGAGATAAGGGATGAGATTAAATAGATCCTGGAATTTAGCCTGACTAGGCTATCTCGACAGAATAAATCGCCATGGTGACTTATTCCATAACATATCCTGCTGCCCCCTATCAAATGCCCCCAACCGGATAAATTAAGCCAGGATAACCAAGATATCCCGGCTTAATCCCTGATCCTAGTTTTGTGCAATGGGCCCCAGCTCTCTTAATCCTATGAATTTTTTTGGCAGAAACCTTCCTTATTATGCCTTTGTCTGCATGAACCCGCTTGTGCTCTGAATCAGCGACAAATTTCTTCACGCATAAGTTTTCGGTAAATATCCAATGTTTTCATACCTTGTCCAAGGTAATGCACAATTTCATGCCTTTCAGCAGCAGAGAGATCCTTTTTCTTTCCCATATTGCTTGAAACCTGTGTCATGCTTAATAATGTGAAACATCCTTCTTAAGTAGTTTTCCTTTGATTGGGCTTACCTGGCAAACTAATTATCACAGGTGTCTGAGATTGATTTCAATGACCCAAAGAGTCCTGAGACACAATACCATCCATGAGTTTAATTGAAAAATAAATAAATAAATGTTTATGACACTTAATCAGTGTCCCGCCAGTGGGACGATTACCCCCCTCCCCTAACATTCTAAATCAATTGTATGCACCATATTGCTCTGTAGCATAGTAATGTTATACACTATTTGACAAAAACTGACTTTTCATGTACAAATGATCATGTACAAACTTTTTTCATGTACAATCTGTATAGTGCTTTACATTCTCAGATTAGACCTTCTAGCTGCAGTGTGTATCCTTAGCAATAAGTAGATGCAGCATATTGGGTATTGAAATATTCACAGGAATCTATAGAAATTGAATCTTCATGTTGTATTATCCAATATTAGTTTTGCAGATGTGCTATGTTATACACACTCATTGAAACAACAAAGTAAATGCAAAAATAGAGACCTGTGTAATTATTCCATATTTTGTGTTAGTCAGTCTATATCAGAACACCTGACATACAATTTAAATAGTCCACAAGAAACCTCAAAGTATTACCTTTCATTTGAGCCCAGGGTTATGCTTCTACACAAAGGGGTTCATGTGCAGTAAGCATTTGATTGTCAGTATTTTGGATAACCAAAAGTCCTACTGTATGGGGCGTTTCCATAGGCATTTCACAAAACGCATGAGCATACCTTGGCAAATAATGGTCTAAAGCCCTCATTTATTCCATTTTCATTCTATATTGATCTACTTTTGCACACAGCTTCACAAGACCTGTTGCTAGGGCTCAGTTGTGTTTCTACTGTAATAGGGGTGTAACGGTACACAGAAGTCACGGTTCGGTTCATACCTCGGTTCGGACATCACGGTTCGGTACGAGTTCGGTACAATGGAGGGAAAAGCAAAACAAAAATGCATAAAGCATTTTTTTTTGTACATGTCTCAGGCTGTACCACCTAGTGTCACACAGTCTCTTCCCTGAGCTATCTGCAACAGCCTGAAGTGTGTAAGATGTAGGCTAAACAGTACAATAAGTACCCAGACTCCATCTGTAACTTGTAAACAAAATAAGACAATCAGCTATAAAACTGAAAATAGGCCTACAGCATCTCTTATTTCTGAAAGGGCAAATTACATAGAAAAATGATTTTTAAAAATCCACTTAAGCAAGATCTTCAACATCTGTGTTTAGTTGTATATTTTTTCCCCTCGTTTCAGTGATTGGTAGCCTACATCATCTGGGTGATGGCTTCGAATATGTGTAGCATTTTTTCCACTCACATACCCAACAACTGCTGAACAACGCCGACACACAGTTTCATCTTATCCACCACTCTTTCGCCTGTACTAACGTTACTGTAACTGAAGTTCTCAAACTTGCGATCTTAAAGAGACCAGCGGATCCTCTAACTCTTGTGGGTCTAACCTTAGTGCTGCTAATGACTGACGGACTCGACCGACGACCTGACAAAAAAAACCATAGGCGCCAATCAGAGCTTCAGAGCTAAGGCGAGGCTACAGATTAGTGTTAGGTGTCGCTAAAGAACTCCCGTAACTCTCGCTACTTAACAGTAATTGCGCATGACATTAATTAATCCGCACACAAGTTTTATGTATTTTTATACTGTGTATTCATGCACCGAACCGTGACGCCCGTACTGTTTTGGTTCGATACGAATACATGAACCGTTACACCCCTATACTGTAAGTGATATCAAGTGACCTAGAGGACTGAAATGTGGTCAGTTCAGAGATGCTTGTAATCCGGCAGAAAGAAAAAACTATATTCTAGCCTCTGTAACTCTGTGTCAGTACATCACACAGTTATTTTGACCTGTTTCCTACGAAAACTACAGGTTCTCAGCTTTCTATAGAGGTTAAACATTTGATGGTAGGCCCCAAAAGAGGTGGAAACAATGCCCTCGTAAGTAGGCACAGTACAATTTCTGGCAAAAACTTGAAATTTGTATGGGAATTGACGTGGTTAAATCCAATTTGCATATTAATTTGGAACACAGTGTATGAGGTCGGGAGATTAGACTTTTGTTGCCCCTCTCTGTATACATGCAGTTTAGTGTCCCAAATCCCACACGCAAGAGCAAGATTCTACATGCAGCATGTTTTTCGGCCACACCCCGACCCAGTCAAGAATGGCTGGAATGACCCTGCTGCTTAGCTACTCCACACCAAACAAAGCACTCAAAGCCCTCCTTACACTGAAAGACTTTGCAAAGATTTGGAAACGATTTTTGAAAGACTACAGTCTCAGACCCTCTCACATCTAAAGACAAGTCATAGAGCTTTAAGTCACAGACTAGTCACAGACTATGATTTTACAACGACTTGGGATCTTGCAGGGTCAATTGCAAGACTGAAATTAGATTCCTTTAAATAATTTCCCGTCATGCATTAGATATCAACAGGAACTCAAATGATAGCCTATATCAAAGTCATATTTTTGTGTTTCTGCAGCATTGTTTAATGCATGACATCCCTAACTGATATAGAGTTGTTCGGTCACGTAGAATAGCCGACTAATAATTTATAAGAAACAAAATAACAAATTATCATATTCATGGTTTCATCAGGTCCCTTGCCACAGGTGTATAAAATCAAGCACCTAGATTATGAATGCAGACTGCATGGTGCTTGATTAATGCACCTGTGGCAAGAAACCTGATGAAACCAATGAATAGGCTACAGCTGTCGCCTACTTTGTCCCTTCCTGTTTGGTGTTGGAGCGGGGTCACTATTGGTTTTTACATTGTTCAATGTTCACGTCACTATTTGCATGAGCCACGACTAAAAGACTTGCGATAATATCAAACATGTTTGATATTGTGTAACCTGCGTCGTGTTGAACCTGCGCAATTCAGTCCTGCACACGCCCGGACTTGAACCCGCGAACAGCAGCACCTATCTAATAATTAAGGGGAATGTATAGCTTTGTCTCTGCATTTGTCTTAGCCTAGCATATAAAACATTTGTGTGAGTGTGCATTTGAGAGTGAGGGATTTTAATAAATCTGAAAGTCAGAGATTTGCTACTATCCTATATTACCCATGTGTTTCATTGCATTCATTTTGTGCCTTTTTTCCCACTTGAGCCCCTGCCCTTCATAATGTCTGTGTGTGTGTGTGTGTGTGTGTGTGTGTGTGTGTGTGTGTGTGTGTGCGTGTCTTTGTGTAAACATGATGTGGAAATCTGCCACCTCCCCTTCTCCAACTTACTCTTTCAGTCAGAACATGCCAGACCAAAAAACACATCCACACGCACACACACACACACACACACACACACACTCACGCAGAGTGGACAATATGCTCAATGTCCACTGGCACACACATCTGCTCAGAAAATACACTATAGGCTCAACAATGCGGAAATTATTCCATCTGCCTGTTACGTAACTCCAAGAACATCTGTCCCCAGATAGCAAAATCAGATTGGCAGATAGCGGACCGCTGGTGGTATGCCGCCGGTGGCGTGCCACTTGTGGTCCGCCGTTGGACCACCATCTCTTTAAATTTAACTTGTCATGAATATTAAGAAAGGTTATTAAAATGATATATGGAGTAACTGAAGAAATGAAAAAGATTTTAGATCAATAGTGGCAAAATATTGGGCAATTTGTCTGCAACCCGCCAGAGAACCGATGAGCAAAATGCCAGCGGACCGCCAGATCTGCCCCCAGTGGGCCGACAGTGGTCTGCCAACCCCTTGCTATCTGGGTCTGTATGTCTGTTTGCCCATCTGTCTTTTACTTCTTCGCATATCTATCAAATCGTACGTCTTGGTATCTTGGTGTCCTGGTAAGGGCACAAGTGGCCGCAGTGTCGAGTTGGTTGAATAAGAAATGCAAAAGGTATTGTTAAAAGAAGCGTTTATCGTCTCTTGCCGCTGTAGCCACTCCTCTCCCCCTTCCCACACACAGCAAGCATTCAGTCAGTGCACACCTACAGAATGTAGCACAAGTTAGTGCTGTGTCAAGGTGTTTTGATGTGAAATATGAGAAATAACGTTAAGGCATCATGTCTGACCTCAGTAGAGATTGCCTCTGGATGCATTTTGCTGGCATAAAAACACATTCAGTGGATCTTAACTTGAAAAAAAGGATGTTTCTTTGGTTAATGCAGCATTCTGTCTTTATTCCAGTAAAAAGCCAACAAAGTGTGTGAAACATATTCTGGATTCAGGAGTGTAGGTCTGAACAATAAGCATGTCAAACTCTTGCCATATATAATGTTTCAAGATACATTATACACTCTTAAAGCAACATCAAATAACTTTTCCTCTGTCGTACACACGCTATTATCCAGCACTGGCTTTGCAAATAACGATGTCCACAGACAAGGTAAAATATGTTCATCAGATGCAAGTGAAATTTGTAGTTTCTTATGTCTCATTCCATCGAACTACAGATCCGCTAACCGATCTGGGGTGCATTTCCCGTACAACTACGGAGGTTAGCGTGGTACGATGCATCGTTCAACTAACCAACATGTAAGTTACGACTGTTTCCCAAAACCGTTGTACTTACATAGTACTTTGTTAGTTTGAACCATGTTGGTTTCAACCAACATAGTTCGAACTACAATGGTTGCAGATGTGTTTAGGAGAATGTCGGGCTATGTCGGTTAGAGCCGAACGCATGAAGTCACGTAAAAGTAATGAAATTTGACATTGCATGACGTTTCCTGGGCCCAGCAGTTATAATATCATTAATAATAATAATAATAATAATAATAATGATGATGATGATAATACTTATTACAGCAATAGGCAGTAATTTCAATAGGCTCTAGGCTATGTATGCTTTTAAAAAATATATATATATTAGGCTATTAATAATAATAATAGGCATAATAATGATAATTTTTATAATAACATCACAGTCTATTGAACGTAGCCTACTAATTAGCCTAATCAGTGAAGCATAAATCGCCAACCGAGCAAATGTGAACAAATAAGTTACACATTTAATGAAACACACCGAATAGCCTACATAGGTAGCCTGGCTAGCGCCACCACTTCTCAATGAGACGTGGTCTGGGAACCAAACGTTAATTTTCTCGTATTTGAAAAAAATGCCCAGATCCGTTTATTGGGTGCCACGGATGTCTATCAAATGCGTCTGCGCATAGCTCATCATCGTCTTGCTTTCCCCCTTGTTCTGTGATTGGTCCCCTATCTCAGGCGAAAATTTGCTCCATGGTCTCCAGGCTGCCTCAGCAGCGTGAATCAAATCGCGCGCAAGGCAGCATGGGAACACCCAGGCTACTACATAGGCTAAATACTGGCCAATATTTTCATTTGTTGTAGCGTGACAAGGTGGCGTGAAAGGATAGACCTCTGCATTTCGGATCTTGTAGTCGTAGGTTCGGGCCTGGATAATGATCAATTAACAATGGTGTTGGAATCTTGGATAGGCTCAATCACTAAATATTCCTATGATCGTTTAGAACCTGTAGTCCTAGTTTTAACTACTGATTAGAGACCATATGCTTACTAGCCTAGGCTTAGTATAAATGTATATTATGTTCTATGAAAATTGACATGGTTAGATTAGATTCAACTTTATTGTCATTGTGCAGAGCACAAGTACAAATACAACCAAATACAGTTTGCATCTAACCAGAAGTGCCAAAAAGGCAGAAAAGTGCAATGTGATATATAAAGTATAGACAGGTGGTGCATGGACAGGACAAGAAATATAGTGCAGTGTAGACAGTAGTATACAGTTGGTTTGCAGAAGGTGGTTTAGAGTAATATAAATGAAATATAAATATGTGCAGTATCTTAGCAGTAACCTTACAGTAAGAGCAGAAAAAAATATGGATATGTAATATGAACAATGTTGAACAACATGTTGTTGTGTAAGTGCTTTGGGTTTCACTCTGTTCTAAAAAAGGCTATATAAATGAATACTTTACTTTATGATTGCCCTTCATTTCAATGGAATATTTTCATGCCTTTATGCAGCATTTTTCCAATGTTGCCCTTGTTATGTGTTTTCATTGTGACACTGAAAACTGAATACTGTTACCACACACAAGTATTTCATGATATTTTAAATGCACAGATACCGTTTTTTTTACAATTACTTTTCATCCATTCTAGTTATGAAGTTGTGTGTTGAATCACAACCACAAAATGACAGTTCACATAGCACAAATGTTTCAATGCTCAAATGGTTGAAGGATCTGCGCCAGCTGTACCAACACACACACACACACACACACACAGTTACTGTAGACCTGCTCATGTTGTTGCCTTCTGCTGCTGAGATAGTAGCAAAGTCTATACTGTTGTTTTCAAATGCATGTCTATTTGAGTGCACTGACATTTCAAGACCTACTTCATTCCATCAACCCCCTATGATCATACAAGCATGCAACAGCGAGGCAGAGGCGCGGTACAACAATGCCCATAGCCGGACCCGCGTTGTTGTGGAGAGGGCCCTGGGCATGTGGAAAGGTGTGTGAGCAAATCCGCTGGTGGTCTGAAGCTCCATCCTGCAAAGGCGTGCAGTGTAGTTTTGGTAGCGGCGCTTCTGCAACATGGCCCTTCAGGATCACATCCCACTGCCGGCTGATGAGGAGCTGTTAGTGGAGGAGGTGGAAGGGTCATTCCAGTGGCTGCTGCACCCTTCCTGCTGGCCTGGAAGCACACTGGGAATTAGTTGCACATATGTTTGGCCCCTAAACACCCAAACCCCACAATTCCCTGCCACATTCCCTGTTTTTTTTCCTTTTCGTTTATGTTTTTACATTTCTTTTAGTTTGGTGGGGGTGAGGGGAAATGTACTTAACTTTCCACCATCACTTTCTCCCCATGATCCCTCCCACACACACACACACACACGTTTCCTATGAGCCATGACATCAAAATACATACACAGATTGAAAGGTCACAAAGCAAAGGCAACTTACCATTTTTCCGGCTCCCATGACAGGCCTACCCATACCTGGGCCATGAAGGACAAGGTAAATCAGTGAAAATCATGTCACATTTTGACACTGACCACAGCACTCTGCATGCTCACTTCTCCGCCAAGTCCCAGAGGTCTTAAAGTTCTCCAAGCGAGAGGCTACTCAACTTCACAGCAGCATTCTCCAATGTCATTGTACCAACATAATTCAGCTATGTGTTCAAATATCAAGATCATATAAAAACTAAGAGTAGCCTAACTTACACACCCGCTAAACATAGCTTGTGATCAGACAAGATACAACACAAACCCCACTCCACAGGCATACTCACCTCACACCCATCAACTCAGTCTTGAACCCCTGACCTCTATCATGTAAAGCACACACGCTACAGTCTGCCACAGCACAGTCACTTCACCACATCATAATGGGCTGTAGAGTCCATATACCGTTAGCTATGTGTATAATTAGCAGATGCTTCATCCAAACACACTTAACATCCACTACAATGTAACATTATCCTTTTATAACAATTACAATGCTAGCCTCACATAACAATATCATTGGCATTCAAAAGCTTTATCACCAGATAACTTAACAGGTGTTCGAAAGAATCTGTGCTGACACATTAGCATTAGGCTACATGTAAATTCACAAATAATAACAACACAGATGATTGTGGTCACCATAACACTTCACCACAGGCCGCTCTGTTGTAGTCCACAACACTTCACTTTCCATTGTACCACATAACGTTGTCCAGTAATGTGCAATTGTAGCCTCCAGCAATGGTATGGTATGGTATCCCACAGCAATGTTATGGGATCGTTTAATGGCTACCTCTCATCCATCTGTCCTCTGCATGTTCCGTCATCAGGGTTACGTCGTCTCCAGCAACTATGGTTCTTACTACATACTACAGGTCGAGAGGTGTAGCTGTAACCAAAGATTGTTAAGGCGGAGCAAGATATTTCATCAGGAGCCACTTCCGGGAACCCGGATCCCCCTTTATGCAGAGCAGAGGCAGCGACTGCTCCATTGAAGTCTATGGGCATAGCTCAGAATTTCACCACATATGCTAAGGTCTTGGTTCTATAGAGTTAGGAATGTGAATTTCGTGCACGTTTTCATGATCCTCAAATTTATGCGCGGTATATTATATTTTGGACTGTCTTTGGACTTTGAATTAACAAGTGACCATTCCCACTACACAGTCTTAAATAAGGGCGGTTTCAGAGTGCCGCACTCATAAAGGCCATTTAGCGATGGGCTAGCCTACTCTGGTCATTTCAGCCAAAGACACAGTACAGAGCATGACATCCCTTATGCCAGAGACTGTTTTGGGAAAGATTGGTAGTTGCCAATTTAATATAACAATGAGTCAGTCAGTACACAAAATGTGTATGTTCAGCATCTTCTATCATTGTGAGGACTCTCTGCGCTCCATACTGTCTTTGTAGAGGCCTATGCATTAACTGTGGGGAGACTGCGGGATTGGGATTGGGTGTGGGCTATATTGGCCTGAAGATCAGCCTCACTTCAGTCTTTGACTCTCTTGGACACTCTCTGACTCTTGCACTCAGTTACAGAGACTTGCACTCACCCCTACACCCACACACACCAAGACAGCAACGTCCACTCACTTGGACACACAGACTCTCCTTCCATGCACCTTGCATCCATTTATATAGTTCAGTAGATGTATGTATTGAAGTTTCATCTGGTGTTGGTGTCCCTTTCATGTTTGCTGGCCATGCAAGCCTGGGCCGTAACAATCAAGCTCTTGAATTAAACATAGACTTAAAGGGAAACTTGGCAGGATTTCCCCCTCTGCTGGAGAAATTGTGCATTATGCTATTTCAAACTGTGGGAAAAGATAACAATAAAGCACATGGATTTGTTTACAAGCTAGCGAACGGTTAGCATAAGTTTGGCAGAACTATGTGGATGTTACAAGGTAAGAAACACGATTTAAAACGCCTGGGGACGCTAGGCGCAGCGAGGAAAGTCACCATTTTCACCGGAACAGGTAATTTAACCATCCAAATGATTTCTAAACGGGTTTATTACGTTGAAATAGTTGCCAAGTTCCCCTTTAACATAGCCATAGTCAACATAGCCATAGTCAAAACAGCTTTTAGTGTTAGGGCTATATCATTTTGATCTTTAAAAAAAGTAAAATGCAATGATCCTTAAATTGTTTCCTGAATGATTATTCTAAACATCATTGAATGCTTAATTGGCATAATGTTTTTTCCAACTATCATGACATTTTAAAAGAAGGCCTACCTGTGGGCATGTAATTGGACTACGGGTATTCTACAAGAATGGCAATGGTTTGTACGCACATTGCACTATATAGAACAAAATGAAAACAGTGGAACAAGGCATTATTGTTTGTATCTTTATTAACTTGTATTAACTTTTTTTTAGAAAAAGATGTACAAAAAAGGATAAATAAATACAGTCTGCAGGCATACAGTCTCCCAAAGCTATGTGTGTCGCCTGCTGTTTTGTGTTGTGTGTGTGTGTGTGTGTGCTGCTCATCTTCTGAATGGTATGGAGCAATGTGTGTGTGTGTGTGTGTGTGCTATGCTCGTCCTCTGAATAGCAGTGGCACTGAGGGTGGGTTCTTGCTGTAATAAGTTATATGTTTCAGTGACAACAGTTTGGAATGTGCTTTAAAAGGCCAGGCAATGGCTAGTGCTATTTCACAATCAAACACACACAAGCAAGTGTGTGTGAGAGTGTGTGTAAGAGTGTGAGAGCAGGGTCCTGAGCTGCTGTCGTCCTCTTTCCATTTTTCAAGCAGGTTTGTGTTTGTGTATTATATTAGTGTGACACACACACTCACACCATGCAGTTGGTGAGTGTGTGATGCAGTGGGTTCTATTGCTGTTGTGGCGTCTGCCTCCTCCAGTGCTCCAGTCGGTTCTGTCGGCTCCTGCGGTTCTTTGAGGTTCTCAGGGACTGCTTTTTGTCCTGTGGTTCCGTCGGCTCCTGCGGTTCTTTGAGGTTCTCAGGCACTGCTTTCTGTCCTGTGGTTCCGTCAGCTCCTGCGGTTCTTTGAGATTCTCAGACACTGCTTTCTGTCCTGTGGTTCCGTCGACTCCTGCGGTTCTTTGAGGTTCTCAGGGACTGCTTTCTGTCCTGTGGTTCCGTCTTTGGCTCCTGCTTTCTGTCCTGTGGTTCCGTCGACTTGCGGTTCTTTGAGGTTCTCAGGCACTGCTTTCTGTCCCATCTTCCCAGGGTTCTCAGGGACTGCTTTCTGTCCTCTTCCCAGGGTGGAGTGGGACACTAAGTATTACTGAGAGGTTCCAAGCTCCATCGGCCCCATCCTGACGGGGGGCAGGGGTGTTGATGGGAGTGTGACCCAACTTCCTATTTTAGGGGGGAAATCCGGGGCTTCTTAAAACATGTCACGCCACTCATCTAAAATCTTCAGTAGTATGTACCCAACTCATACCGGCATGTCAGGTCATCATAGTTGTTACCACGTCACTACCGGGGCTGTGGGGAGGGGCAGCGGGGAGTGAGAGCCAGGGACTGCAATTGTTCAGTCTAGAGTTCCCTCGGCTCTAGCAGTTATTTGTGGTTCTAAGATGTGGCCTTTTTTGTCTTCCTCTGGTTCTTGTGGTTCTGGCGGTTCCTTCGGTTCTTACGGGTTCTCAGGCACTGCTTTTTGTCCTTGCCTTGGCTGTTCACCCTGCAGGAGGAGACAGACAGACAGGCTTCAGTCACATGTATATCTTGTATTACACACACACACACACACACACACACACACACACACACACACACACACACACACATACACACAAACACACACACTCACACACACACCCTGCTCACCTCCTCCAGCATCTCAGCAGGCGTTTGCCCTGCCTGCCAGTCGGGCTCAGACATAGCAGCTTGTCATTGCCTCGGACCTTCACCCTGAAACCACAAGGACACATTAGCTTGAAGCATGTGTGTTTGTGTGTGACTGGATTGTGTCTATTTTTTCACTTTTGTGTGTTTATGTGGCATGTGTGTGTGTGTGGGAAAGGGATTGTGTGTGTGTGTGTGTGTGTGTGTGTGTGTGTGTGTGTGTGTGTGCGTGCGTGCGTGCGTGCGTGCGTGCGTGCTTGCGTGCTTCGTGCTTGCGTGCGTGCGTGCGCGCTCGCAAGTATGAGTGTTGTCAACTCACAGGATCTCGTCCGTGTGGCAGTGGGCATTTTTCTCGCTGACACTGAAGTCCAGTGGGGGCCCTCGCGTCTGCTTCATGAGATTCATG